>NC_057804.1:10878000-10886189 GCF_018294505.1 Triticum aestivum
TGTCGAACTCTCGACGTTCCTGCCGCTGCTTCAGACCCGACAAGATCGCAGTTCGTCGTGGGATTTCGCCGCGGTTATTCCACAGCCTTATCTCATGTTGATTTGCATATTCAGAGTTGAGCGTTTATGTGGTTTGTATATAAACAAGTCATTCTAACGAAAGATAATTTGATTAAGCGCAACTGGACAGGTTCTACTAGGTGTAGTTTCCGTGATCGGGATGAAAATATCAAGCATCTTTTCTTTGATTGCCCGTTGGCGAGGGTGCTATGGCGCTCGGTGCAAATTGCTTTTAACATTACTCCTCCGAATTCGGTTAGGTCGTTTTTTGGAACGTGGCTTGCCGGTATAGAGGCCGAAATAGCTAGACAAATTCGAGTAGGAGCATGTGCATTGTTATGGGCAATTTGGAACTGCATAAATGATTTGGCTTTTAACAGAACAACTACTATTCATTTTTTGCAGGTTTTGTTCCGGGCTACTGCGCTAATCCGTATGTGGTCCTTACTCACTCCGACGGAGGCCAGGGAGCGTTTGGTTACTGGATCTCTCCGGTGGGAGACGGTAGCGCGGGATATCTTCAACCGGTTTAGATGGCGGTCATGTAATAGGATAGGCGATTAGTTTACCTATCTATCTTTTGCTAGCCGGTTGTGGCTTTTGGGCCTTGTTTTCCTTTTACTAGCTCTTTGTGAGCCAGCTTCTTATTTTGATGCAGACTGCAAGACCTTGTTAAACTACTTTATTTATTTATGAATGTGGCCGCATGCATCGTTTTGATGCAGAGGTCAGGGAGTCCCCCTTTTCGAAAGAAAAAAAGAAAAAAGAAAAAGCGTCCAGGACCGAGTTGATTCACACTATTGCTGAGTTTTCTGACGGCGGCATCAGCAGTCAAACGATCAAGTTTTGGAAGCCAAACTAAACCAACTCGTGTGCATCTTGGTGAAATTATTCCATGCTTCTGGAGGCGTTGATCGCCAGGGCCTATGCGTCGCTGCAACATAGGCGGTGCGGTGGTGGCGGCAATACAATGACGATAACATTTGTTCCATGCTTCTGCAACAACGAAGGAGCTTCCACAACGACGACGACATTTGTTCCATGCTTCTGCAACGATGATGGGCGGCACCGACCACCGCCTCCGCCACGACATCCAAGGTGGTACGAGCTCGGCAGAGGGGCACTATGAATAATAATGTGTGAGCGCGACAAAGGCGACGTTTGCATAGCCACAAGGGTAACACAGGGGATGTTGCGATGGCGGGGTCCATCAGACAGCCCAAGCGAGCGTTCACCCGAGCACGCAATACAGCTCATGCATGTTGC
This sequence comes from Triticum aestivum, assembly GCF_018294505.1. Lineage (NCBI taxonomy): Eukaryota > Viridiplantae > Streptophyta > Magnoliopsida > Poales > Poaceae > Triticum > Triticum aestivum. The sequence continues at coordinate 10,879,327 of NC_057804.1, forward strand.
AAACTGCTCGACGCGGTGATCGGGCAGCTGCCGCGTGTGCCATCCAATGACTGTGAAGGCGGCCGATCCGATCAAAATATCATCCGACCGATGCACAACCGGTCCCAAATTTTTTGGTGGCGGCAGCCCCTTCCCATCTATCGGCCCAACCCTCCCTTCTCTTCCCCAGCCCAGATTAAAATAAATCAAGGCGGATCTGGGATCGATCCACACCTGCATCGGAGAGGAAGCCTCAAAAAAAAAAAAAACCTGCATCGGAGAGGAGCGGATCGGAAGAGCTTGATGGCACTCGATCTGGGATCCATGTTCCTAGACCTAGCTGCAGCTGCTGCTGCTTACGGCCGCCTCGACGAGGACGACGACGCCCACGCGAAGCCTGACAAGAGTCCATCACAGGATTCTCCGTCCCTGAATCCCCCTGCTTATGGCTACCCCGACGGCGGCGGCGACCAGCCACGCTTCGTCTTCGTCGAGCCGTGTGCCTACTTTGCCGACCGCCGCAACGCCACCACCGCCGGCTGCAGCATGGACGGCCTCCGTCTCCGGGGGGACATCGAGGTCACCTTCTGCACCGTCCAACCACCGCAGGTCTCCTACCTCTGCGTCCACACCACCGCCACCGACCACACTGTGTTCGCCGTCCGGCCTAATATAGTTGCCACAGAGACTGACGGCGGCCTCGTCCTCCTATGCGTCGCCGTCGGCGACCGCCCATCCGATGCCATGTTTCGCCACAAACGACACTACTTCGTCTACGACGCCAGCGTCCCCGAGCTCAAGCACATCAAGCAGCCCGGCGACGACCACCCAGTCAACGAGCGGTCGTTCGCCATTGTGCGCAAACCTGACCGCAGCTACGTCCTCGCCGCACAAGCCGGTGTGTTCTTCGGATACCGCAACCCTTCTGCTCACCTCTGCCTGTATAACTCCGGTACCAACTCCTGGAGCAAACTGCGGGTGAATGTCGATTCAGTCCCCTACGACGAGTTCATCACATACAATGCATTCACCGTCGGAGGAGATAAAGGCACAGTGGCCTGGGTAGATCTCTCACATATGATCATCTTCTGCAACGTGCTGGACAAACGCCCCAAGCTTCGTTTCCTAAGACTACCGATCCAGCCGACGAATGCAGGTGGATTGCCGGCTGTTCGGGACGTCTCGGTCCTTGATGGCTTCATCAAGATGGTCGAGCTGCAGCACCGTGCCAATGGTTGGAAGGCCACAATATGGAGCATCAAGACTGGTATCTTCTCCAAAATGGCTTGGCGCGTCGATTACCAGTTCGATTCGTCTGATATACCCGAACCGTCGCTGCCTAAGCTGAAGCTCCCTGAAGGTGTCACGGCTCAGCCTACCTTGTCGACTCTCCATATTGGCCTGCCCAAGCTGAGCCTGCCAGATGATGGAATTCTTTATTTACTAGCCAAGATTGACTACCGTGACAGGCAGCACACAGCGTGGGTGCTTGCTGTTGACATGAAGAACAAGACTGTCCAGAGAGTGGCCGGGTTTAGCCCTAAGAGGGCTATTGGTTTATGCAGGGGCTACGATTCAAGTACAATCTCCAAATATCTCAAAGTTGCTTCAGGTAACTTTTTCCACCGCTGCCTTACCATCTGCCACTTCCTGTGCATGCTAAATTATATTACCAGATTAATTAAAACAAGTTCTTCATGGTGGAGAGAGGGAGGGGGGGCTGTATCATCATATCAATCACACACAGACATTTTAGGGTCTAGGGTGGATACTCTGAGTTCAACCGAAATAAGATATGCTAGTTAGGTCAATGGTACTCCCTCCGTTCGAAAAAGCTTGTCCCTTAAATGAATGTATCTACCACCAAGTCAGTGCTAGATACATTCATTTGAAAGACAAGCTTTTTCGAGCGGAGGGAGTACGTACCATTCATCTGAAGACATTTCTAGGATCGGTGACGTCTAGCGCTGCTGATTTGGGAATACCATGCTGAGGTGTTGAAGACATTATAGTATATAGATACACACCGGCAACATACAAATCTAGCATGTGGTGGAAGCAGATATACGGCCAATACTCAAGTAAAATGCTAGCATTTGGGAACCACTGAAATTCTCCCCAGAGCAATTACCTTTTCCTGTGACACATTTCCACTTGGGTGTTGCTGGATTCTACTACTATAAACTATTTACTTGTAGATCAGCTCTACATCTTCTAACAAGTCTGAACTATTTCAGCTTTCCGTTTCACAAGGAAGCCCAAATTAAGTGGTGGTTATATATTAGGGCTGCGCTATGTAGTCGTTTATGGATCAGCTTCTTGTTTCTTCCCAACAATTACTGAAGACTTGTGCTAAATTTGATGCGCCAGGTACAAAAGAAAATTAATATCGAAAGGACCAGAGATGCCATTACTACGATGCAAGTAGGATCTCCAGAAATCTCCAAACAAGCTAGCTAGCCAGGGAATCCATATGATTGCCGGGACAAGAAGGCGCAGCTGCAGTGTGCATGATATATGGTGTTGGGCGGGCCGATGATTAATCCGGGTGTGGTATGAGATGAGCAAGGCTAGTGATTCCCTGGCATATCAAGTTAGAACTAATATATAATCTTTTAGATAAAAGACCTTACATTAGTTTACAGAGGAACACTTCTTAGAAATGCAGTACAATATGCGTTGCCCTTTTGATTGCTGCAGGGTGTCTGTTGTCATGTCTTGTGCACAGATATGCAGGACAACTTGCTGCACGTACGTTTGATGTTTATTAGGTGGTGGCGTGGACTTTATTTCTCGACGATTTGATGTTTACTAGGATTTTCATATAGGCTTGCTTGCTGAATTAATTAACCAAGTGATGTTGGGATCATAGCGCGCGGACGTGCAACATGAAGTAAGTCTCACGGTGCGATCAACGCCTCCAGAATCACGGTGCGATCTATCGTCATCTGGGGAAGCTACGAGGAAGCTATCGTCATCTGGGGTGACACGCTCTTGGTTAGCCTTAGGCATGCATGATACACCTTCCTGAGACCAGCAAAACTTAGGCGTGTGTCTTTCTTGCTACATTCAGCAGCCTAGCATGAAAGAGGGATGTGTTGATTATAGATCTCTCGATGAAACCTAGAGTTGGTAATTTGCATACCGATCGATATTTTTGGCGTTCCTGCCGCAGTGTTGGTTCAGAGTTGAACAAACTGCCGCACCTCGAAGTTCCCAAATGCGCCGCGGCCGAAGAAGGGCAAGACATCCGCGAAGAAGAAGAAGGCGGCGGACGGCTCCGGCACCTCGAAGGCGCTGAGGAAGAAGCTTGCAGGGTGTGTGACGAGCGCGGCGGCTACCGAAGCGCCGCCGAGCTCACTTGTTGAGCCGGGGCCGACGCGCACCATGTGTTCGACGATATGCCCCAAAGGTAAAAGAAATCCTGAACTTTTTTTTCCTTCTTTATTTTTTGAATGCATACATATAGATAGCTTATTGCCTTATTCTATATATATACTTTGTAGTGTGAACGATGATGCATACATGTCAACTATGGGTGTTGGCTCGAACAATTTGCATTGGTCTCAAACCAACGACATGCATTTTGAAGACCATGAGTTCGAGGTGGACGAGGATGGTGAGGGCATTGTCGACGCACCGAAAGGAAGAGCGGACAATTACTCCAACGCCGAAGACATCTTAATATGCAATACTTGGTTGCAAGTGTCGAGGGATCCATTCGTTGAAGGTGATCAAAGTAGAGATGCTTATTGGCTCCGGATGAAAGAACACTTTGATCTTCGCAACGTGAGTGGAATTGACCGCTCGGCACGTTCACTTCGCTCCCGATGGTCGACCATCAATAGGGATTGTCAACAATGGTCGGCCGCACAAAAAGCGGTTGAGAAGTTGAACCCAAGTGGCACCAACGATGATGATAGGGTAAGTGTGGTTTCATCATTCCTCATGTTCACATCATGCTTGTTGTTGGTGTTTCTTGTGCTAAACTTGTTTTGTTTTCATATAGTTGAATATTGCACAAAACTTGTTCAAAGGAGAGGAGAAGAGGACCAAGAAGGGGAAGATCAAGAAAGGAAGGCCATTTTCCTTGCCTCATTGCTATGAAGTATTGAAGGATGATGAGAAATGGAAAAAGCGTGAGGATATTGATGATTTGGATTTGAGCAAAAAACGCAAGCGAACAATTAATTTGGAAGATGATGATGAGGATGATGCATCAAGTGAAGATGGCAAGAGAAGCCCCACCCCAAACTCGGTTTCATACTCGAAGCCAAAACGACCGGATGGCACGAAAAAGGACAAAGAAAAGAAGAAGAGGAAAGGAGATTATGAGATCAAAAATGCTATGAAAGCAATTGTCAACGCAAGAAGAGAAGCCAGCGAGGTGAGGAAAATGGCAAGGAACCAAGATGCCGCGGCCAAGGAGAGGAGGGTGGCCGCCGAGGAGAGGAAAGTGGCATTGGAGGAGAGGAAGATGGCCATGGAGGAGCGAGCTAAGTTGTTGGAATGAAAATCGCATGAAGATGCCGTTCAAGATCTTGGCAACACCTTCCAAGCTTCACGTGATGATGATACGTTGCGCAACAATGAAGAGGAGGAGGAAGAATCGTCTTCGGAGGAAGAGGATGAAGACGAAGACGAGGACAAGGCTTGATTCTTGTGTCTTTCGTTTGTGTCATAAACTTGGTTTGTATGTTGAAATTAGTTTAATTATGTTGTGGGCATGAACTTTTGGGCACGAACTTGGTTGGAATGATCTTTGTGATTCCATATATGCAATGTGTTTTGTGTTGAAGTATAAAATTCGTGCCCAAAATGAACAAATGTGTGCGCCTGTGCGCGCCGCATTTTAGCGCTTCTGCTGGAGCAAGCGTTGCGTGACGCGCCAAACCCGGCGTTGCGCGCGCCGCAAACCAGATTTTAGCGCGCCGCGCGTTGGGCGCCTGTTGGAGATGCTCTAAGCTTGATATTGAAACTCATTTAGCCAATGTATTGCCAGTTGCCACATTCTTTTTTTTTTCACAAAGTTAGCTTCCACATCCTTGCTATATTTAAGGAGTACTTTGGTTTATTTGTTCTCTGGAAACTGCACCCCCGTCTTCTTTGGCTCATTTGTTCAACTTATGAGGGAAATGAGGAGGTCCTTCTGCTATTGTTCAGGCTTGAATCCAAGAAAGTTGAACTGCATGCACCATGCTCTTAGTTAGGCATGTGACCAGCAAACTTATATAGGCGTGTGTCAGCAGCCTGGCATGAAAGAGGTGGTAATTAGGCGTGTGTCAGCAGCAACCTTAGTTAGGCATGTTAATAATAGATCTCTCGATGAAACCCAAAGGTCGTAATTTGCATACCGAAACAGTCAATCGTTGTAGGTTACGTGCTCTCAAGTCTTGAATTGTACTTCCTTCGTCCCATAATATAAGAACATTTTTGACACTACACTAGTGTCAAAAACGTTCTTATATTATGGGACGGAGGTAGTACTAATCAAGAATTGGCATTCTTAACGGTATCTTCATATTCATCTGCAACAACTAAATACAAAGAAAAGACACGAATATGCAGATTGGATAAAAATGAAGTTGTGCATGTTAGAATAATGTTTAGGTTAGACCTAGACCCAGGTCAAAATAGAAGTGTTAGTTAAAGTGGTGTGGGACTTGAGCCACTTGCTATGTTCAGACTTATAAACGGTGTTTCGGTGGTGCAGCTCGTCAGCTCCCGTGGAATAAAAACTCACCCGCGAAAAAAGGAGAAAAGAAAAAGACTTGAGATACAGTTTGGGAACTAGCTGCTACTGTTCGAAGCTGGTATGCCTGATCGCATAAAATTTGAACAAATCTTGCATGAAATTCCATCCCTTAAACTACTGTACCGTAGTAGTGTAGTTAATAGCAGCCGTTGGAGATGGATTCTGTTTCAGAAACAGTCCAGGAAACAAGCTAGCAGTAAAACCCCAAACACCATAGGCCCATCCAAATGAGGAGAGCAAGAGCTCCCCCCATGAAGCTGCACGAAAAGGCGAGCTCCTAGATCAGGCCGTCTCCGTCCCATCATTTTCAGTGCGCGCACAGGCTCACCCACCCACTCGCTCACTGCCAGTTCCTCACTCCCAATCCCACTGTGGCCACCGCGAGCCATGATTTTCCCTGCAGGTGCTCCCAGCATATGAGTACAAGGAAATGAATTTGTACTACGTGCTTGTAGTTTTCTGCCTGAAGTTCTGAATTCTGAAACCTGTCTCCCACATGGCGGGAAAAGGTATGCACGTGGAGTTCACGTGCATGGCCCTACTAATCCATCAGCGTGCGTGCAGTGCAATGCTCAGCTCAGCTCAGTGTCAACAAGGGTAGATCTCATCTGATCAAAAGTGGTAAAGCACACAACAAAAGGCTATTGAACTTCAAGGTCCATCAACTCAGTGTATCTTATATGTTAGTGATTTACAGAGGCTGTCGTCAACAGATTACACCGAGAACAAGCGTCATTGAAGCCTGACGAAATTTGCCGACATGAGGGTGAGCTGAACAAAGCCTTTATCTACTACTCGTAATGTTTAGGTGGGTGGTGAGCCTGCAAGATCAAGATCAACCCCATGGCAGGCAGCATCTGATGAGGAGGAATCAATCGCTCTGCTGATTGAGATTCTGCTGCCTAATTTGGCCTCTTTGCTGCATGTTTGCCGAGTAGCAATCTGATGTGGTAGCACTGCAGCATCTCTAAGCAAAATTGATGTATTCCCGAACACGACAGTGATTTTACTGGTAAAAAAATAGCACAACTTCTGCAAGCCTTCCCGGCGGTGCGCTCCGCTTTCCCGATGCGATACCTTGGCTTCCGCTATCGGTCAAGCGTCTCAAAAATATTCAATTTCAACCTCT
>NC_057804.1:10886515-10916597 GCF_018294505.1 Triticum aestivum
AAAGCGGTACTCACGGCCATCACGATTTATCACCCCACGCCTCTCGACATCCCCGTGGAGTAGCTTTTGAAGAGATAAACCTGACTTGTAGTAGCTTCTGTGCGACACGTTCCCTCACAAAATGATAGTCAATCTCAATGTGTTTAGTCCGTGCATGGAACACCGGGTTTGATGACAGAAACGTAGCATCGATGTTGTCACACCACAGGACCGACGAATGTGGTTAAGCAACTCCTAGCTCTCGAAGTAGGGACTCAATCCATATAAGTTCAGCAGTTGCATTGGCAACTGACTTGTACTAAGCCTCTGTGCTGCTACGGGAAACAGTGGCTTGCTTGCGTGCACTCCAGGCGATCAGATTAGGCCCCAAGAACACAGCATGTCCCCCCGTAGATCGCCTGTCATCTGGACACAGCCCAATCAGCATCTGAGAATGCAGAAAGAACTTCAGAGGAACTGGGGCGCAGATGAAGACCAAAGGAGACAATGAGACGCACGTAGCGCAATATGCGCTTCACAGCAGACCAGTGCACGTTAGTAGGTGCATGAAGATACTGGCATGCCCTGTTAACCGCAAAGGAGAGATCAGGACGTGTGATCGTCAGATACTGCAAGCCACCAACAATACTCCCGTACTCGGTAGCATCCTCAGGAGATAGAAGAGTACCATCAGCAGCTGAAAGTTTGCCAGTGGAGGATATGGGCGTAGGCGATGTCTTGCACTTGAGCATACCATCACGGCGCAGAAGATCAAGAGAGTACTTCTTCTGGGTGAGAGCTAAATTGCCACGAGACTGATGAGCGACTTCAATACCCTGGAAGAAATGAAGTTGTCCCAAATCTTTAACTGCAAAATCACGACCAAGCACAGTCACAAGAGCATCAGCAGCCGTTGGAGAGGAGCTAACGAGGACAATATCATCCACGTACACAAGGAGGTACATGGTCACACTCGGTCGCTGAAACAAGAACAATGAAGTATCAGCTGTTGAAGGAATGAATCCATGAGTGCGTAAAGCTGAAGCCAGGCGAGCATGCAAAGCACAAGGCGCCTGTTTCAGTCCACAGAGAGCATTCGTCAGACGGAAGAAGTGATAAGGCTGAGTGTGATCAACAAATCCAGGCTGCCTCATGTAAACCTCCTCTTTGAGCAGTCCATGTAGAAAAGCGTTCTGCATGTCAAGCTGACGGAGAGACCATCCACGAGAAACTGCCAGAGACAGAAGAAGTCCAATAGTGGTGGGCTTGACAACGGGACTGAATGTATCCTCGTAGTCCAGTCCCTGACGCTGTTTAAAGCTCTTAGCCACGAGACACGCTTTGTAGCTCTCAATGGAACCATATGCATGTTTCTTCACCTTGAAAACCCACTTCGAATCAATGATGTTGACACGAGACAGAGGTGGAACAAGTGTCCAGGTCTGATTCTGCATAACAGCATGATATTCCTGTTCCATAGCTGCCCTCCAGTGTGGGATACTCATAGCGGCTTGATAACTGCGTGGTTCGGTGGTTGGATCATCCACAGCATGAGCCAAACAAGAAGCAAGGTATGTGACCATGCCATCGGTACGTGATACGTCTCCAACGTATCTACTTTTCCAAACACTTTTGCCCTTGTTTTGTATCTAACTTGCATGATTTGAATGGAACTAACCCGGACTGACGCTGTTTTTGTTGGGGAACGTAGTAATTTCAAAAAATTTCCTACGCACACGCAAAATCATGGTGATGCATAGCAACGAGAGGGAAGAGTGTTGTCCACGTACCCTCGTAGACCGTAAGCGGAAGCGTTATGACAACGCGGTTGATGTAGTCGTACGTCTTCACGATCCGACCGATCCAAGCACCGAACGTACGGCACCTCCGAGTTCAGCACACGTTCAGCTCGATGACGATCCCCGGACTCCGATCCAGCAGGGTGTCGGGGATGAGGTCCGTCAGCACGACGGCGTGGTGACGATGATGATGTTCTACCGACGCAGGGCTTCGCCTAAACTCCGCGACGATATGACCGAGGTGGAATATGGTGGAGGGGGGCACCGCACACGGCTAAGGAACGATCACGAAGATCAACTTGTGTGTCATGGGGTGCCCCCCTGCCCCCGTATATAAAGGAGCAAGGGGGAGGGGGCAGCCGGCCAAGGGAGGGCGCGCTAGGGAGGAGTCCTACTCCCACCGGGAGTAGGACTCCCTCCTTTCCTAGTCCAACTTGGAGAGGGGAAGGAAGGGAAGGAGAAGGAGAAGGAAGGAGGGGGAGGAAAAGGAGGAAAGGGGGGCTGGTCCCCTAGTCCAATTCGGTTTGGGCTAGGGGGGCCGCGCGCCCTGCCTCCTCTCTTCCACCACTTGCCCCATGAGGCCCATTGCTTCTTCCTCGTATTCCCGTAACTCCTCGGTACCCCCGAAAATACCCGAATCACTCGGAACCCTTCCGATGTCCGAATATAGTCGTCCAATATATCGATCTTTACGTCTCGACCATTTCGAGACTCTTCGTCATGTCCCCGATCTCATCCGGGACTCCGAACTCCTTCGGTACATCAAAACTCATAAACTCATAATATAACTGTCATTGAAACCTTAAGCGTGCGGACCCTACGGGTTCGAGAACTATGTAGACATGACCGAGACACGTTTCCGGTCAATAACCAATAGAGGAACCTGGATGCTCATATTGGCTCCTACATATTCTACGAAGACCTTTATCGGTCACACCGCATAACAACATACGTTGTTCCCTTTGTCATTGGTATGTTACTTGCCCGAGATTCGATCGTCGGTATCTCAATACCTAGTTCAATCTCGTTACCGGCAAGTCTCTTTACTCGTTCCGTAATACATCATCCCGCAACTAACTCATTACTTGCAATGCTTGCAAGGCTTAAGTGATGTGTATTACCGAGAGGGCCCAGAGATACCTCTCCGACAATTGGAGTGACAAATCCTAATCTGGAAATACGCCAACTCAACATGTACCTTCGGAGACACCTGTAGAGCATCTTTATAATCACCCAGTTACGTTGTGACGTTTGGTAGCACACAAAGTGTTCCTCCGATAAACGGGAGTTGCATAATCTCATAGTCATAGGAACATGTATAAGTCATGAAGAAAGCAATAGCAACATACTAAACGATCAAGTGCTAAGCTAACGGAATGGGTCAAGTCAATCACATCATTCTCCTAATGATGTGATCCCGTTAATCAAATGACAACTCTTTGTCCATGGCTAGGAAACATAACCATCTTTGATTAATGAGCTAGTCAAGTAGAGGCATACTAGTGACACTATGTTTGTCTATATATTCACACATGTATTATGTTTCCGGTTAATACAATTCTAGCATGAATAATAAACATTTATCATGAAATAAGGAAATAAATAATAACTTTATTATTGCCTCTAGGGCATATTTCCTTCAGTTTTCAGCAGAACTGCCATGGTATTATTTTTGTACAGAAATAAAAGTTCTCGAAATGACATGAAACTCCACGGAAGTTATTTTTGGAATTAATAAAAAATATTGGCGAAAGAATCAAGGCCAGGGGGCCCACACCCTGTCCACGAGGGTGGGGCGCGCCCTACCCCCTTGGGCGCGCCCCCCTGCCTCGTGGGCCCCCTGGTGCTCCACCGACCTCAACTCCAACTCCATATATTCACGTTCGGGGAGAAAAAAATCAGAGAGAAGGATTCATTGCGTTTTACGACATGGAGCCACCGCCAAGCCCTAAACTCTCTCGGGAGGGCTGATTTGGAGTCCGTTCGGGACTCCGGAGAGGGGAATCCGTCGCCGTCATCATCATCAACCATCCTCCATCACCAATTTCATGATGCTCACCGCCGTGCGTGAATAATTCCATCGTAGGCTTGCTGGACGGTGATGGGTTGGATGAGATTTACCATGTAATCGAGTTAGTTTTGTTAGGGTTTGATCCCTAGTATCCACTATGTTCTGAGATTGATGTTGCTATGACTTTGCTATGCTTAATACTTGTCACTAGGGCCCGAGTGCCATGATTTCAGATATGAACCTATTATGTTTTCATGAATATATTTGAGTTCTTGATCCTATCTTGCAAGTCAATAGTCACTTACTATGTGTTATGATCCGGCAACCCCGAAGTGACAATAATCGGGACCACTCCCGGTGATGACCGTAGTTTGAGGAGTTCATGTATTCACTAAGTGTTAATGCTTTGGTCCAGTACTCTATTAAAAGGAGGCCTTAATATCCCTTAGTTTCCAATAGGACCCCGCTGCCACGGGAGGGTAGGAAAAAAGATGTCATGCAAGTTCTTTTCCATAAGCACGTCTATATTCGGAATACATGCCTACATTACATTGATGAACTGGAGCTAGTTCTGTGTCACCCTATGTTATAACTATTGCATGAGGAATCGCATCCGACATAATTATCCATCACTGATCCAATGCCTACGAGCTTTTCACATATTGATCTTTGCTTAGTTACTTTACCGTGAAAGTGCGTTATATCGACTAGAGGGGGGGGTGAATAGGCGATTTTTATGAATTCTTCACTGAGGAATTTGCCGGTGAGGAAATTCCTTAGCGAAGAACTACTTGCAGCGGAATAAGTACTCAAGAGTAAGCATAATAGAATGTAAGCATGGTCATCATGATGAAATGAAGACAAGCACAAAGTACAGAAAGCGTAATCACAGGATAACACAAGATGAAGACAAACAGACTGAAGAAATTGAACTGAGGAAATTGAGAAAGTCTTCAGTCAAAGTCTTCAAACACAGATATGAACAATCACTCAACACAGTAATGAGTAAATGAAAGAGTTGAGGAAATAGAACCAGTAAGGTTGGTGAAGACAATGATTTGGTAGACCAGTTCCAACTGTTGTCTCAGTTGTACGTCTGGTTGGAGCGGCTGAGTATTTAAACTCAAGGACACACAGTCCCGGACACCCAGTCGCTGAGCACGCAGCTCAGGACACCAAGTCCTCACCGTATTCTCCTTGAACTAAGGTCACACAGACCTCGTCCAATCACTCGTGGTAAGTCTTCAGGCGACTTCCAAACCTTCACAGACTCGGTCACTCGGCGATCCACAATTCCTCTTGGATGCTCTAGACCATGACGCCTAACCATCTGGAAGAAGCACAGTCTTCAAAGGTAACAAGCGTCGGATCCACGCAGGATCAATCTCTTCAGTGATGCTCAATCACTTTGGGTTTGTAGGTGTTTGGGTTTGGGTTTTTCCTCACTCTGATGATTTTCGCTCAAAGTCCTCGGAGGATGGGTTGCTCTCAAATGACAAGTGTCAAGTTCTCTCGGAGCAGCCAACCAGCTAGTGGTTGTAGGGGGCGGCTATTTATAGCCTAGGGAGCAGCCCGACATGATAAGACATAAATGTCCTTCAATGATATGACCGTTAGGTGGATAAGATATTTTGGGGACAGCTGGCGCGCAGCACAGCAATGGTCGGAAATTTGACTCTCAAATTCCTCAGGGCTATCATGTTCCTCACTGTGTAGGCAATCCGCACTGGCGAATTCCTAACTCCTCAGTCAGAACAAATTCCTCAGCGACCAGAAGAACTTCGTCTCTGTCACTGAAGAAATTGACTGAACAGTATGAGATTTCCGATGGCTTCACTCGAAGGGATTGGTAGGTGTACGATTTTGAGTTGAGCATCACATGGAAATTTTTCCTTAGTATCTCCTCGACCCCCTTTAACAGTACAGTGTTTCCTATGACTCAAGAAAGAGAAAATGAAACTACGAAAACAAAAGTCTTCACGCTTCATGTTCCTCAAATGAATACCAAGTCTTCAAGGTCACACCAATTTCTTCACTTTCAAAGTCTTCAGAAAGTCTTCAGAATACCAAAGTCTTCAGTCGAAGAACTTCATTTTTAGGGGTTGACTTTCTCTGTAAATATCAAACTCCTCATAGACTTATAGACATGTGTACACTCATAAACACATTAGTCCCTTAACCTATAAGTCTTCAATACACCAAAATCACTAAGGGGCACTAGATGCACTTACAATCTCCCCCTTTTTGGTGGTTGATGACAATATATGTTAAGTTTTCAACGGGGATAAACATATGAAGTGTAAATACTGATATTGAGGAATTTGATTGCAAGATATAGAAGAACTCCCCCTGAAGATGTGCATAGTGAGGAATTTGATTTTGAGGCAATGCACATTTGAAGAGTTGAATCATGGAGATCTCCCCCTATATCTTGTAATTCATACACGCATTTGACATATAGTATGAAGAATTTGAAATGCATGATGAAATATGGTGCCTGATGTAATTCAGCATGTGTGCAATAACATTAACGAGGAATAAGCATGCAGAGGAACACACCAAAAGTATCAGAGCACCATCGGGTTTAAGATTAAAACTCGATCTAATAAAGTTTCGGAAAAGCGAGAGTTGTAACTTAGCAAAAAACGCCCATATAATAGACCCGCTTGAAGACTAACTCAAATTTCTCCCCCTTTGTCATCGAATGACCAAAAGGATCGAAAATGAGGACTAACGCCCCTGAAGAATATCAAGTTGATGGAGGAGCGCCAGCGTTGTCGGGGTCGGTTGTCATAGTACGGCCTGCCGCGGTGTCGTCCAAGTCTTCATTTTCATCAGTGTCGCGCGATGAAGAATAAGAGCTGGCCACCAAGGAAGGAACCTTGACCTTCTTGTATTTCTTCGGTGGAGGTGCAGACCAGTCAAATTCTTCCTTCAGACCCATTTTCTTCAGATCTTCTTCGCTGTAGACATGAGACAAAACAGCCCAGGTACGGTTGAAGGTTTCATGGAGGTAGTATTGGTTTTTCTTCACTGCATTGTGTGTTGAGGTCATGTTGTGAAGAATTGAACCAAACTGACGCTTGACCCATTTATGATTGCGATCAACTTTCTGATGAAGACTGAGGAGTAACTCACGATCAGTCATCACCCTGGGTGCTGTGGCTTGAGGATTTTGCTTGGCAGAGTTGTTGGCGGCAGAATCATGTGTGGCAAAGTCATCATTGGTGGAGTAGGATGCAGTCTTGCGAAATTGACCATCCAATGGACGAATGCCTTCATCTATCACAGCAGTTGCCTTGCCTTTGTCATCAGCTGAGGAAAATGTCCGTTTGAGGACTTCAATCGGAGGCAAGTAGCTGCAGTGGTTCAGAGTATCAGCCTTGTAATTGAGTGAAGACCTTGTCCTGATGAACCTCATAATCCATGGTGCATAAGGCTTCAGCTCAAATGGTGACATAGCAATATTCGCCAGAGTCCTCATGAAGAAATCATGGAAGTTGACGGGAACACCATGAATGATATTGAAAAGCATATTCTTCATGATGCCAATGACTTCTTCATCATTTGAGTCGTGGCCTTTGATAGGACTCATTGTCTTCGTCAGAATGCGATAGACAGTCCGAGGCACATACAGTAATTCCTTGACGAGGAATTTGGTTCTAGGGGCCTGCCCTGGCTTCAAAGGCTTCATCAGCACTTGCATGTAATGATTTGTAAGCTCAGGTTCATTGTAGACGCAACGAGCACCTTCAAGGGGAGGACTGAGTGGGAGGGCACGAAGCAATTCAGTTGCTGGTGCCTTGTAGTGAGTATTTTCTATCATCCAGTCCAGCACCCATGAATTCACATCTTCAGAATCTCCGGTGATGTGCAGCGTCGCATAGAATTGAAGAATGAGTTCTTCATTCCAATCACATATGTCAGTGCAAAAATTCAGCAATCCAGCATCGTGAAGAACACTGAGGACTGGCTCGAAGCCTGGCAGAGATTCCATGTCCACGTGAGGAATGTGTGCATGTTCGAAGACTTTGTCTTTGTTGAAAAGCACAGAGGAATAGAAATTGGCTTGACTAGCAGTCCAGAAACGCCTCTTCCTTATGCGAGCAGAGTCATATGGGTTGTAGTCAGTGAAGAACACATGCTCGCCGAAGAAATCTTCAGCCTTGAACTTTTGCTTGCGTGAGAATGGATCCTTTGGTTTGGGCAGAGGAGTGTCAGTGAGTTGCATCACAAACCTCAGGAATCGCAATCTCAGGTTCTTCAGGCTGAGGAATTTCTTGTTCCTCTTCAGTTGCAGTCTGCGTTGTCGTATGATCAGCAGCAGCAGGTTCTTCAGCACTAGTGGCTGGAATTTCTTCATGCACAGACGAGGTGGGATGAGTTTCTTCAGAGCCCATTTGAATAGTTGGTGTAGGGGACTGAGGTATTTGTTGTAGAGGGTTGAAGAGTGGAGAATTGGGGTGCTGACTGTCCCAAAAATCATCATTCATCACTGGCGTTGTACTTCCAATATCCACGTCTTCATCTTCAATTTCTTCAACACCAGCCTCTTCAGCTGTGAACTAAGGCATTGGTGAGGATACAACAGGTGTAGAAGGGATCGCATCCACTTCAATTTCTTCATCAATCTGCTCTGATGAAGCAGCAGAATGATTTTCTCCATCAGATCCGCTAGGGATCACATATTCATCACCAAAAGGAACAAGGTCCTTTGATGGCATGGTTGAGATCGGAATAGCATCAATGGGATTCTCAAACGAGCTGGTCATAGGCTTCATTTTCTTCGGAGCTGAAGAATCTGAAGCAGCTGATACTTTCCTTTTCTTCACTGCAGCTCGCTCTGCGGCTTTGGTCTTCTTCACATCTGATGCAGATGGAAGGATAGGAGTTGGTGTAGGCGCAGGAGGAGCTGAGGAATCTGATTGATTTTCTTCAGGCGCAACTGATGCAGTTGCCCTGACTTCTTCATTTTCTTCAGGCGCACCACTAGTGGATGCCCTGGTAATTTCTTCAGCGGCTGGAATGGAGTCATCAGCCCTGGAACTAGCATTTTCTTCAGCAGTCTGAAAGTCATCAGCGGTGCTGGCATGTTCTTCAGTAGGCTGAGCAGAGGCTTCAGCCTAAGGAACTTCCTGTTGCGGTGGAGCAGCAACATTGGTGAACTTCTGAGTCAGTTTAACAAACCTGACTTTGGCTCCTTGCCAATCAGCATAGTAAGCATTGAAGTCATCGCTGAGGGCTTTGATTTCAGACTGAATTTTGATGAGTTCATCAGTTGTCATTTTGACAACGTTTTTCTTCAGGAACTTCTCCTTCCTGTACTGAGCCTTCTTGATCTGTCTGGCCTTCTCAAATTTCCATTTCTCTTCAGAGATGAAATGGGTCAGCATGTGACTTTAGCCAGGAGTCAAATGAAAATCAGGCATAGGGGTGTCTGGATCCTTGTGCCAGAGATCAATGTAATCGAGAATCATCTTAGGATCCAAAAGCAGTGGCACAGGTGTGCCTTTGGCTCTAGCGGCCCTTCCTTGTCTGTCTCTGATGATTTCTGCAAGTTCATCATCATCAACTTCATCGTCAGATGGCACTTGGAAGGCAACCTGTCTCTTCTTCGGACTTGGCCGAGGACCTCGTCCAGCCATTGCCTTTGTCTTCAGCAGAGTGGGGCCTGATGAAGAATTTGGTGCAGCTGAGGAACTTGCTGAGACACCAGAGGCAATAGAGATGCCTGTAGTCCTTTGACACGTGGCCAGATGCACAGGTGCTGAGGACTTTGCCGGAGCAGCTGAGGACTTTGGAGTAGGAGCTGAGGATTTTGGAGGAGCAGGAGCAGCATGAGGAACTGGTCGTGAGGGCTCTGAAGATTCTGGCCATGAGGGCATTGCTGAGGAACTTGGCCGTGAGGGCACTGTTGGTGAAGCATTTGGCTTGTGCGCGGGCTTCTTTGCCATTGATTTCCTAGGCTTGACAAAGGCCTCAGTGGCAGGAGCAGTAGCAGAGTCTTCATTGAATTTCCTCACTGCTTCTTTTGCTTGTCTTGCCAACTTGGCTTGGCGCTTGGCCCATTCTTCAGGAAAATCCTCACCACGCTTGATGCTGGTGGGGTCAGCTTCTTGGCCAGGTGCCAATGGAGCTCTTGGGCATGGAGGATTAAGTGCAAATTTCTTCATATACTTTGGAGTAACATACCTGTACTCCCTCCATTCTCTTGCCCATCTCCTTTCAATCCTCTGTATGCGCACCTTGCGCTGATTTTTGTTCTCCTTTCCGAACTTGGCCTCATCAGGTGTGCAATAGTCAGCATAGATGTCCTCAGGTATTTTAAAAGCAGTCATGACCTCAGGCCTCTTTTCTCCTTTATGTGGCTTTTTACCGTCTGCCATATTCTTCAGTTGAGAAATTTGAACAATCAAATTCTCTGAAGAAGTATGCAACTTTTCTTCGAGTAACGCTGCAAATGAGTTAAGTTGATGAGAACCTAGTGATTCAGCAGCGGACATGGGTACCTGTGAACAGAGTATAGTTGCGAGGAATTTGGAGAGGTCATATGCGTTCTCAGAAGGTTTTTCAAAAAGAACAAGTTTGAGGAATTTGACCAGATGAGCCTTGAAGAATTTCACTAAGCGTTCTTTGTCTTAGGTTCTAGAGTTGTATAGATCGAGGATCCACACAATTGAGGAATCTTGAAGAAAAATGATGCTTAGAGAAACGAATCAAGAACATATGACGTGTAAGGTGTTCATATGTGTGAAGATTTGAAGAATAAACACCTTTGAAGATTTTCAGGAAGGCTTGAGAATCAAAGCGAGCAATAAAACTAACTTTTAATTACCCGAAGTGAAGAACACGACGAACTGAGAAGTGTAGATTTGAAGCTGGTCTATTCAGATCTTCCACGCCCTAACTCGGCGGAGGAAGACAGCTACAGCGGCGGCGGAGTGAAGATTTCCGCGGCCGGCACGAGTACGATGGCGACGAGGTCGAGGCAGTGAAGCTCTTCCTCACCGGCGACGATGGGGTAGCGGCGGCGCTAGGGTTTGAGAAGCTCGAGCGAGAGAGAGCAGTCGAGCAGAGTAAAGGAAGTGAGGAAGGGGAGAGGGGGTATTTATAGTCGCAGTGAAAAACTCTTCGCCCGAAGATTTAGGACGAACGTGCCCCTGAACCTTCTCATTCGCTTGACATGTGTCACCCACGTACTGAAAAGTGGAGATCGTGTTAAATCGTGGGTGAATAGATAAGTCTATCGTAGGAAGCGGAACGGTTTGAGCGGCAAAGCCGAAAATTTGGATAAGATTAGTTTTAAAGTTCCGTTCGCAATTTCTTCAGCTGACAAGGACACAGTGAAGATTTTGAACGAGTTTCAAATAGAATGCACATGAAGAATTTGTGAATAGATTGGGTTGAGTATAGCATAGAGGGGGAAGGGTCCGATCACATTCACTTAGCAGAAAATGCAACTTGAAGAAATAGCCATAAGTGAATGCTGTAGAGGACATAAACCCATATATATATATATATATATATATATATATATATATATATATATATATATATATATATATATAGCCAATGAAGAAAAACGACGGAAATAGTGAAGATTTTGCAAAGTTGAAGAATTTGAAAAACTGAAGAATTTCAAACTGAGGAAAAACTCAAATTGAAGATTTTCAACTTTGGTGGTGGCGTGACCCACCGTATAAGAATGATGATTTCAGACACCGCGTACAATTGTCGTAGGGTTCTGAGAATCAAATTCTTCATTAATTTCTTCACACTTAGAGTGTTGTTCTTCATTGATTGAAGAAAAATGTTTCTTCATGTGTTGCACATCTAAGTCATCAATTTTGCATAAGTGTTAGGATGAGTGTCCTTTTCAAAGAACATTCGAAGATTCTAAGATATTTAGCTCACACCGCAACTTGCTAAATCTCTTCTCATCCAAGGGCTTTGTGAAGATATCGGCTAGCTGTTCTTCAGTCTTCACATGCTCGATGGAGATGTCTCCCTTCAACACATGATCACGAAGAAAATGATGACGAATCTGAATGTGCTTTGTCTTCGAGTGCTGAACTGGGTTGTGAGCAATCTTGATGGCACTCTCATTGTCACAGTAGAGAGGCACATTCTTCATGTTGATGCCGTAGTCCTTGAGAGTTGCTTCATCCACAGCAATTGAGCACAACAAGAACCAGTAGCAATGTACTCAGCTTCCGCAGTAGACAGTGATACGCGGTTCTGTTTCTTCGAGGACCAACAGACCAAAGATCGTCCGAGGAAATGACAAGTACCAGATGTTGACTTGCGGTCCACATGATCACCAGCATAGTCAGAGTCAGAATATCCAATGAGATCAAAAGCAGAGCCCTTGGGGTACCATAATCCTAGTTTTGGTGTGTGAGCTAGATATCGAAGAATATACTTCACAGCCTTATGGTGTGATTCCTTCGGTGTAGCTTGAAATCGGGCACACATGCAAACACTAAGCATTATATCTGGCCTAGATGCACATAAGTACAATAAAGAACCAATCATGGAGCGGTATACCTTGTGACCGAAGTCAATACCATTTTGATCAGTGCATAGATGGCCATTTGTGGGCATAGGAATTTTGACGCCTTTGCAATCTTGCATGCTGAATTTCCTCAGAACATCCTTGAGGTATTTCTCCTGAGATATGAATATGCCATTGCGTTCTTGACGAATTTGAAGACCTAAGAAGAATTTCAACTCTCCCATCATAGACATTTGATATTCTTCACTCATCATATAGGCAAATTCATCACTATAACGTTGGTCAGGACAGCCAAAGATAATATCATCAACGTATATTTGGCACACAAATAGTTCACCATCATAAGATTTAGTAAAGAGAGTAGGGTCAAGTGAACCGGGTGTGAAGCCATTCTTCATGAGGAATTCCTTCAAAGTATCATACCACACCCGAGGGGCCTGCTTGAGGCCATAGAGGGCCTTGTTGAGTCTGAAGACTTTGTCAGGATTCTTTGGATCTTCAAAACCTGGGGGTTGAGCAACATATACTTCTTCCTCAAGCTTACCATTGAGGAATGCACTTTTCACATCCATTTGATATAAAGTGATATCATGATGATTAGCAAAAGCAAGTAATATGCGAATAGCCTCAAGTCTAGCAACAAGTGCAAAAGTTTCATCGAAATCAATTCCTTCAACCTGTGTGTAGCCTTGAGCTACAAGTCATGCCTTATTCCTCACCACAAGGCCATTTTCATCTTATTTGTTGCGGTAGATCCACTTTGTGCCAATGATATTATGCTTGCGAGGATCTGGACGTTTGACCAGTTCCCGGACATTGTTGAGCTCGAACTGATGTAATTCTTCTTGCATGGCCTGAATCCACTTAGGCTCCAGAAATGCTTCATCTACTTTAGTGGGCTCTGTGATAGAGACAAAAGCATAGTGCCCACAAAAGTTAGATAAATGTGAAGCTTTTGAGCGTGTGAGAGGACCTAGTGCTTCAATGTCATCAATGATCTTTTCAACTTGCACTTATTTTGCAACGCGAGGATGAGCTAGTTGTCGTCGAGGAATTTGATCAACATTTTCTTCAGCACCATTTTCTTCAGCATTGTCTTCAGGTGCATCAGCTCGACGTTCTTCGCGTTCTGGAATGAATTCTTCAGCAGATTCTTCAGTAGGAATGACATCCTCAGTTGCCTTGAACTTGATAGAATCCTCAGGTGTTGGTTCATCTATCACATAAGGTAGGTGCTCTCTTTGCGAGCCATTAGTTTCATCGAACCGCACATCTACAGTTTCAACAATCTTGTAAAGAACATTGTTGAAGACTCTGTAGGTGTGCGAGTCCTTTCCGTAACCAAGCATAAAACCCTCATGTGCTTTCGGTGCAAATTTAGAATTGTGATGAGGATCTCTAATCCAACATTTAGCACCGAAGACTTTGAAGTAACTCACATTGGGTTTCTTGTCAGTGACGAGTTCATAGGCAGTCTTCTTGAAGAATTTGTTAAGATATACTCTGTTGATGATGTGGCACGCGGTATCAATTGCATCAATCCAAAAACGGCGAGGCGTTTTGTATTCATCAAGCATAGTGCGAGCCATCTCAACAAGAGTTCTGTTCTTGCGCTCCACTACGCCATTTTGCTGAGGAGTATAAGGAGCAGATAACTCATGAGTAATACCAAGTTCATCAAGATAGTCATCAACACCGGAATTCTTGAACTCAGTTCCATTGTCACTCTTGATGTGCTTGATCTTCACACCAAAGTTGGTTGAAGCCCTCGAGGAAAATCGTTTGAAGACTTCCTGCACTTCATGTTTGTAAGTAACAATGTGTACCCATGTGTAACGAGAATAATCATCAACAATAACAAAGCCATATAGAGATGCATCATTAGTGACTGCTGAGTAATGATTAGGACCAAAGAGGTCCATGTGAAGCAATTCGAATGGTCGAGTAGTGGTCATGATAGTCTTTGCTGGATGCTTGGCCTTGGTCATTTTTCCAGCTTCACAGGCTCCACAGAAGTGATCCTTGAGGAATTTGACATTCTCGATGCCAATGACATGCTTCTTCTTCGCAAGTGTGTGCAAATTCCTCATGCCTGCGTGACCAAGTCGTCGATGCCATAGCCAGCCTTCTGAAGCTTTTGCAAGTAGGCACACGGCTGGTTGTGGTCCTGTAGAGAAATCAACAATATACAAGTCTCCTCTCCTAAAGCCTTCGAAGACTTTGGAATGGTCAGCTTCCATAACCACAACACAACAATACTTGCCAAAGACAACAAGCATATCAAGATCACAAAGCATTGAGACAGACATGAGGTTGTATCCTAAGGACTCAACAAGCATGACTTTGTCCATGTGTATGTCCTTAGAGATCGCAACCTTACCTAGACCCAATACCTGACTTTTGCCTTTGTCAGCAAAGATGATATGCTTCAGATGCGATGGAGATAAGGGAGCATCCATCAATAGATTCTTGTCACCAGTCATGTGATTTGTACATCCACTATCGAGGACCCACTCAGTGGCTTTGGGTTGATCATCCTGCAGATGAATTAGTGCAACTTACGAACTCATATACTTCATCAGTGAAGAATATGATATCAAATTCATCAGATGAATTTCATCAAGCAGTAAAAAGATATAGCAGTATGAGGACGTGTGAAATGAAAGTTCATTTCTTCATGATTAGCCTGCGTCCTTTCAGGCAATTTTGTCAGGCCTCCAGCAAATTCTTCAGACGTTAAAGCACGTCTGGAAACCTGACCCTGCAGAAGATATTAGTTCTTTTTCTTCACCACCCACATCTGAAGGGGTGGCAAAGAGTTCATCACTCTACGAGCTCCATATGAGAATGGTGGCATAGAAGCCAATCCATTTCGTTTCACATAAGAGGGGTTAGGGTAAGCATATGAATAAGCAGAGAAATTCTTCGAGGACTAATTAACATAATGGTTTGAATAATAATGCATATATTCATAGCCCTTAGCTCTACCCTGCGAAACAGAGTTGTTGGCACGATGATAATCATATGAGGACTTTGATCCTATTGAGGAATTTGATCCACGTGAGGAATTTGGTCTGTATGAGGACTTGGATCCATATGAAGAATTTGGTCCATATGAAGAGTTTGATCTGGGGTTCCTATTCTTCACAGGTGGTGTCATGAGGACATTCACCTGAAGACTTTCAAGGCACCTTTTGGGAACCCAGATTTTCTTCATAGGGGAACCGTTCCTGTAGTTAGTGCCAACATATCTAGCAAATACTTCACCATTCTGATTTTTGAACAGTTTATAGTTGGAGTCAAATGACTCATCAGAAGAATGAGGAGATTCACATGTAAACCAAGATAAGTTAGATGGATCAACTGGAGGTCCCTTTGCAGCAACCCATGAGGTTTTGGGGTACTGCTCAGGCTTCCAATATGTTCCATCAGCATTGAGTTTCCTCTCAAAGGCAATACCCTCTTTCCTAGGGTTCCTGTTGAGGATCTGCTTTTTAAGCACATCACAAAGAGTCTGATGCCCTTTGAGGCTTTTGTACATGCCTGTCATGTACAATTCCTTCAACCCTGCATCGTCAGTGATACTAGCATTGTCCTCAGATGAGGAATTAGTGATAGTAGAGGCAGGTGAAGAATTTATAACAGTTGAAGCATTTGAACATTCAGGTGAAGAATTAGCAGATTCACGTTCAATGCACTTTAAGCATGGAGGAACAAATTCTTCCTAAGAAGCGCTGATTTGTTGAGCATGCAATGAATCGCGCTCCTTCTGAAGATCTTCATAACTCACTCTTAGCTTCTCAAGATCTTGCTTCTTTCAAAGAAATTCATAAGAAAGCTTCTCATGATCAGACAAGAGAGTGTTATGATGACCTTGAAGGCTGTCAAACCTAGACTGAAGTCTTTGAAGATTTCCAGTCAGGGCTTTAGTGCGATCCATTTCTTCACTCAACATATCATCACTTTTACCTAACATGTTTTGAACCTTTTCCAAGGCATGTTGTTGTTTGGTGGCAATACAAACAAGCTTGGTATAGCTAGGTTCAAAATCATCATCAGATTCATCATCACTAGACTCAGATGAGGAACATTCGGTTACCTGAGCACCTTTTGCCATGAGACATGGTGCAGAAGATGATGATTCTGGTTCGAAAGTCATCATTTTGAGTGATTCTTTGAAATCCTCAAACCAGGGATCATGACGAGTTCGATGACCTTCATAGACTTCAGAGATTCGGTCCCAGATAAGCTTTGCATTGCAAAGATGCATAATGCGCCTGAATTCATCTCTAGATAGGCAGGAACAGATGATATCCTTCGCCATGATGTCAAGTCGAGTGTACTTGCGAATATCATCAGTGTCCGCCTTCTTGCATAGATCGGTAAGACCAATCTCAGTGACGGTCCACAGCTCGCTGTTCATTGCCATGAGGAGCTTCCTCATCATGGCCTTCCACTTGGGATAATCATGACCGTCAAAGATAGGGCATGTCACTTTCTTCATACCTGCGGTCGACATAACTAAAACTCCAGGTGGTTAAACCAAAATCACACAGAACAAGGGAGTACCTTGCTCTGATACCAATTGAAAGTGCGTTATATCGACTAGAGGGGGGTGAATAGGCGATTTTTATGAATTCTTCACTGAGGAATTTGCCGGTGAGGAAATTCCTTCGCGAAGAACTACTTGCAGCGGAATAAGTACTCAAGAGTAAGCATAACAGAATACAAGCATGGTTATCATGATGAAATGAAGACAATCACAGAGTAAGAAAGCGTAATCACAGGATAACCCAAGATGAAGACAAACAGACTGAAGAAATTGAACTGAGGAAATTGAGAAAGTCTTCAGTCAAAGTCTTCAAACACAGATATGAACAATCACTCAACACAGTAATGAGTAAATGAAAGAGTTGAGGAAATAGAACCAGTAAGGTTGGTGAAGACAATGATTTGGTAGACCAGTTCCAACTGCTGTCTCAGTTGTACGTCTGGTTGGAGCGGCTGAGTATTTAAACTCGAGGACACACAGTCCCGGACACCCAGTCGCTGAGCACGCAGCTCAGGACACCAAGTCCTCACCGTATTCTCCTTGAACTAAGGTCACACAGACCTCGTCCAATCACTCGTGGTAAGTCTTCAGGCGACTTCCAAACCTTCACAGACTCGGTCACTCGGCGATCCACAATTCCTCTTGGATGCTCTAGACCATGACGCCTAACCGTCTGGAAGAAGCACAGTCTTCAAAGGTAACAAGTGTCGGATCCACGCAGGATCAATCTCTTCAGTGATGCTCAATCACTTTGGGTTTGTAGGTGTTTGGGTTTGGGTTTTTTCCTCACTCGATGATTTTCGCTCAAAGTCCTTGGAGGATGGGTTGCTCTCAAATGACAAGTGTCAAGTTCTCTCGGAGCAGCCAACCAGCTAGTGGTTGTAGGGGGGGCGGCTATTTATAGCCTAGGGAGCAGCCCGACATGATAAGACATAAATGCCCTTCAATGATATGACCGTTAGGTGGATAAGATATTTTGGGGACAGCTGGCGCGCAGCACAGCAACGGTCGGAAATTTGACTCTCAAATTCCTCAGGGCTATCATGTTCCTCACTGTGTAGGCAATCCGCACTGGCGAATTCCTAACTCCTCAGTCAGAACAAATTCCTCAGCGACCAGAAGAACTTCGTCTCTGTCACTGAAGAAATTGACTGAACTGTATGAGATTTCCAATGGCTTCACTCGAAGGGATTGGTAGGTGTAGGATTTTGAGTTGAGCATCACATGGAAATTTTTCCTTAGTATTTCCTCGACCCCCTTTAACATTACGGTGTTTCCTATGACTAAAGAAAGAGAAAATGAAACTACGAAAACAAAAGTCTTCACGCTTCATGTTCCTCAAATGAATACCAAGTCTTCAAGGTCACACCAATTTCTTCACTTTCAAAGTCTTCAGAAAGTCTTCAGAATACCAAAGTCTTCAGTCGAAGAACTTCATTTTTAGGGGTCGACTTTCTCTGTAAATATCAAACTCCTCATATACTTATAGACCTGTGTACACTCATAAACACATTAGTCCCTTAACCTATAAGTCTTCAATACACCAAAATCACTAAGGGGCACTAGATGCACTTACATACCGTTGCCACTATTACAATTACTACAAAACTGGTATTGTTACTTTTGCTACTGTTACCGTTACTTCCATATTACTTTCCTACTAAATACTTTGCTGCAGATATTAAGTTATCCAGAGTGGTTGAATTGACAACTCAACTGCTAATACTTGAGAATATTCTTTGGCTCCCCTTATGTCGAATCAATAAATTTGGGTTGAATACTCTACCCTTGAAAACTGTTGCGATCCCCTATACTTGTGGGTTATCAAGACTATTTCTGGCGCCGTTGCAGGGGAGCATAGCTCTATTCTTTGAGTCACTTGGGATTTATATCTGCTGATCACTATGAGGAACTTGAAAGACGAAAGAACTAAGATTTTTCCCTTAACTACGAGGGGAGGTAAGGAACTGACATCTAGCTCTGCACTTGATTCACCATCTGTTTTGAGTAAGCTTGCGACACCTAAACCTGCTTCTGCTATTAATTCTGATATGTCGCATGTTATTGATGATGCCACTTCTGCTATGCATGATGCTTATGATGAAACTACTTCTATGCTTGATACTACTGTGCCATTAGGTGAATTTATTGATGAACAACTTGCTAGGGCTAGAGAGAATGAAATTATTGAAACTGATAATATTGATGAAAGTGATGATGAAGGTTCTCCCCCTAGATATGAATTGCCTATTGTGCCTGAGGGTTATGTTATGGATGAAGAAACTGCTAGAGATTTTCTTGCTTGCAATGATAGATCCGATATTAAGAACTTATTAGCTAAGTTGAAAGAAAAGTCTCTGAATGCTAGAATGAAATATGACCCTACTTTTGCTACTTCACCTATCTGTGTTACTGATAAGGATTATGATTTCTCTGTCGATCCTGAGATAATTACTTTGGTTGAATCTGATCCTTTTTATGGCTATGAATCTGAAACTGTTGTGGCACATCTTACTAAATTAAGTGATATAGCCACCCTATTCACTAATGATGAGAAAACTCGCTACTACTATATCCTTAAGTTATTTCCGTTCTCATTAAAGGGTGATGCTAAAACATGGTTTAATTATCTTGATCCTGGTTGTGTGCGTAGTCCCCAGGATATGATTTATTACTTCTCTGCTAAATATTTCCCCGCTCATAAGAAACAAGCTGCTTTAAGGGAAATATATAATTTTGTGCAAATTGAAGAAGAGAGTCTCCCACAAGCTTGGGGGAGGCTTCTCCAATTACTTAATGCTTTGCCTGATCATCCTGTCAAGAAAAATGAAATACTTGATATCTTCTATAATGGACTAACCGATGCTTCCAGAGACCACCTGGATAGTTGTGCTGGTTGTGTTTTCAGGGAAAGAACTGTTGATCAAGCTGAATTGTTATTGAATAATATGTTGACTAATGAAAACAATGGACACTTCCTGAACCAACTCCTAAGCCAATTCCGAAGAAAAGAGGCGTTCTATTTCTCAGTCCTGAAGATATGCAAGAAGCAAAGAAATCTATGAAAGAAAAGGGTATTAAAGCTGAAGATGTTAAGAATTTACCTCCTGTTGAAAAAATACATGGCCCTAATTAACCACCTATTGAAGAAACACATGGTCTTGATAACCCGACACAAGTAGTAAAGGTAAATTCTCTCTATAGATATGATAAAGCTGAAACCCCGTCTACTAAGTTTGCTAGCCAATGCTTGGATGAGTTTAATGACTTTATGGCTAAACAAGAAAACTTCAATGCTTATGTTGGTAGACAATTGAAACGTAATGCTTATATGATTGAACACTTGAGTGATTATATCTCTAGAGTTAAAGGTGAACTTAAACTCATTAGCAAACATGCTTCTATGGTTATCACTCAAGTAGAACAAGTGCTTGAAGCTCAAAAGGATTTTCTCAATGAATTAAATAATAAGAAAAATGATAATGCCGTTAGAGTTATGACTAGAGGGGGTAAAATGACTCAGGAACCTTTGTATCCTGAGGGCCACCCTAAGAGAATTGAGCAAGATTCTAAGAGAACTAATGCTGATGCACCTAGTCCTTCTAAAAATAATAAGAAGAAGAATGATAGCACCTTGCATGCTTCTAGTTAACCTGTTGTAGACACACCTGAGAATCCCAATGATATTTCTATTTCTGATGCCGAAACACAATCTGGTGATTGTTGGGAACATTGCAGAAAATAAAAAATTTCTATGCTTCACCAAGATCAATCTATGGAGTTCATCTAGCAACGAGAGAGAGGAGTGCATCTACATACCCTTGTAGATCGCGAGCGGAAGCGTTCAAGAGAACGGGGTTGATGGAGTCGTACTCGTCGTGATCCAAATCACCGATGACCGAGTGCCGAACGGACGACACCTCCGCGTTCAACACACGTATGGTTGGGGAAGACGTCTCCTCCTTCTTGATCCAGCAAGGGGAAGGAGAGGTTCATGGAGATCCAGCAGCACGACGGCGTGGTGGTGGATGCAGCGGGGATCTCGGCAGGGCTTCGCCAAGCTCTACGGAGGAGGAGGAGGTGTTGGAGAGGGAGAGGGAGGCACCAGGGGCTAGGGTGCGCAGCCCTCCCTCCCCCCTCTTTATATAGGGGTCCAGGGGGGCGCCGGCCCCTCTAGATCCCATCTAGATGGGGGGCGGCGGCCAAGGGGGGTGGCTTGCCCCCCAAGCCAAGTGGGGTGCCCCCCACCCCTAGGTTTTCCAACCCTAGGCACAGGGGGGGCCCAAGGGGGGGCGCACCAGCACACCAGGGGCTGGTTCCCCTCCCACTTCAGCCCATGGGGCCCTCCGGGATAGGTGGCCCCACCCGATGGACCCCCGGGACCCTTCCGGTGGTCCCGGTACAATACTGATGACCCCCGAAACATTCCCGGTGGCCGAAACTGGACTTCCTATATATAATTCTTCACCTCCGAACCATTCTGGAACTCCTCGTGACATCCGGGATCTCATCCGGGATTCCGAACAACTTTCGGGTTACCGCATACTAGTATCTCTACAACCCTAGCGTCACCGAACCTTAAGTGTGTAGACCCTACGGGTTCGGGAGACATGCAGACATGACCGAGACACCTCTCCGGCCAATAACCAATAGCGGGATCTGGATACCCATGTTGGCTCGCACATGCTCCTTGATGATCTCATCGGATGAACCACGATGTCGAGGATTCAATCAATCCCGTATACAATTCCCTTTGTCAATCGGTACGTTACTTGCCCGAGATTCGATCGTCGGTATCCCAATACCTCGTTTAATCTCGTTACCGGCAAGTCACTTTACTCGTACCGTAATGCATGATCCCATGACCAGACACTTGGTCACATAGCTCATTATGATGATGCATTACCGAGTGGGCCCAGAGATACCTCTCCGTCATACGGAGTGACAAATCCCAGTCTCGATTCGTGCCAACCCAACAGACACTTTCGGAGATACCCGTAGTGCACCTTTATAGTCACCCAGTTACGTTGTGACGTTTGGCACACCCAAAGCACTCCTACGGTATCCGGGAGTTGCACAATCTCATGGTCTAAGGAAATGATACTTGACATTTGGAAAAGCTCTAGCAAACGAACTACATGATCTTGTGCTATGCTTAGGATTGGGTCTTGTCCATCACATCATTCTCCTAATGATGTGATCCCGTTATCAATGACATCTAATGTCCATAGTCAGGAAACCATGACTATCTGTTGATCAACGAGCTAGTCAACTAGAGGCTCACTAGGGACGTGTTGTGGTCTATATATTCACACATGTATTACGATTTCCGGATAACACAATTATAGCATGAACAATAGACAATTATCATGAACAAAGAAATATAATAATAACCATTTTATTATTGCCTCTAGGGCATATTTCCAACAGTGATGAACATGAACCTAGTGATAATGTTAATGATAATGTTCATGTTGATGTTCAACCTAGCAATAACAATGATGTAGAGATTGAACCTGCTGTTGATCTTGATAACCCACAATCAAAGAATCAACGTTATGATAAGAGAGACTTTGTTGCTAGGAAGCACGGTAAAGAAAGAGAACCATGGGTTCAGAAACCCATGCCTTTTCCTCCTAAATCATCCAAGAAAAAGGATGGTGAGGATTTTGAGCGCTTTGCTAAAATGATTAGACCTATCTTTTTGCTATGCGTCTTACTGATATGCTTAAAATGAATCCTTATGCTAAGTACATGAAAGATATTGTTACAAATAAAAGAAAGATACTGGAAGCTGAAATTTCCACCATGTTTGCTAATTATAATTTTAAGGGTGGAATACCTAAGAAACTTGGAGATCCAGGAGTACCAACTATACCATGCTCCATTAAAATAAACTATGTTAAAACTGCTTTATGTGATCTTGGAGCCGGTGTTAGTGTTATGCCTCTCTCTTTATATTGTAGAATTGAATTGAATAAGTTGACACCTACTGAAATATCTTTGCAAATGGCCGATAAATCAACTGCTATACCTGTCGGTATTTGTGAGGATGTGCCTGTTGTGGTTGCAAACGTTACTATCTTAACGGACTTTGTTATTCTTGATATTCCCGAGGACGATAGTATGTCGATTATCCTCGGTAGACCCTTTTTGAATACTGCAGGGGCTGTTATTGATTGCAACAAAGGCAATGTCACTTTTCATGTTAAAGGTAATGAGTATACGGTACACTTTCTGAGGAAACAACCTCAAGTCCACAGTATAAATTCTATTGGAAAAATTCCAACTATTACTATTGGAGGTTTTGAATTTCCTCTTCCTACTGTCAAGAAGAAATATGATATTCTTATTATTAGGGATGTACATATCCCCGTTGAGGTAACCTAGTTTTATTCGAAATTTCTCCGGTTTCATGCGATTTGGAATGAGTTTGTTAACAAGACTTGATCTACCTTGTTAGTGGATTCCTTTTGATGAGCATGAGATGGATGAAGTTAGAAAGCACAACTCTCTGTACCCTCCTTTTACTTTCTGTTATTTATAATAAATAAAGCAAAAATAGTATTTTTCTGTCTGCTTTCTGATTTATCCTTGCAATAAAAAATACCCCGAAAATAAAAGTTCTCCAAATGCCCTGAAAATGAAATGTGATTTTTTCTAGAATATTTGACAATATCTGGCACTGAGAACACATCAGGGGGAGCCAGCACCTGGCCACGAGGGTCCAGGGCGCGCCCACCCCCTGGGGCGCGCCCCTGCCTCGTGGGCCCCTGGTGGCCCCCCTCCACTCATTGCTGCACCCACACACTTCTTATTCCTCCCAAAAAAATCACCAACCAGCTAAAGCACGAGTTCTAGCTCATCTTGCTGCCATTTTCGATCTCCTTGCTCAAAGCTCCACTCACAAAACTGCTTTGGGGGGTTGTTCTTTGGTATGTGACTCCTCCAATGGTCCAATTAGTTTTTGTTCTAGTGCTTTATTCATTGCAAATTCTTGCTGCTAAGGTGACCCTGTTCTTGAGCTTGCATGTCAAATTTATTTGGTCCCAAGTAGTTCTAATGCATGAAACAGTCTCTAGGCACTTGTGGGAGTAGTTGCTATCAATTTTGTTGAGTTTGGTTCACTTTTATTTTGAGTTACTAAAAATTTCAGAAAATGATGAAGAGATTTTTGAGGGGCTCTTCGAGTCAAAGCTCGAAGGATAAACAAAATAAGGAGAATAAAAAGCCCAAGTATAATCTCCCTCGCACCACGGAGGTTCGGCCGTGTGAATGGCCTTGTGATGAGTTCTTGAGAGCAGCCGGGATTCATGATGATTTTTATCATTTGGCTGAGAATGCAGGCCTCACCGACTTCCTCCACAACCAGCTCGATCAGTATCTCCTACTCACTAATACTTTCTTGCAAAAATTTTACTTGCATGCTAAGAAATCACCACCTTCAGTGGAGTTTCATTTATATGATGAGGTTAAGGAAATGTCACTACATGATTTTTGTGAGGTTTGCAAGATACCCTTTGCGGGTAGCATAGAGGAACCACATCATGGTGATGTGGAGGGATTTATTGATATGATTGTTGTAGGGGAGACGAGGAAGGTTTTCGATGCAAGAATTACTAGCATACACTTTCATGTTATACATTACTTTGCAATATTTGCTAGTAGATGCTTAATTGGTCGCGGGAACTGTGGAAACCTTAGTGCCCCTGATATTGTTATTTTGTGCCATGCCTTGTTTCGCGATAACACTTTTAGTTTGAGCGCTATTATTGCTAAACGATTAAGTCTGAACCGTACAAAGGGCCCCATCTTTGGAGGCATCTTTGCTTCACGCCTTGCTAAACACTTTAGGATGCCTATTAGGCATTATAAGAAAGAGGAAAAGTTACTGCCCTCTATTTTTCTAGATTATAAGAGTATGGTAGCACATTAATTTATTGTTAAAAATAATGAGATGATGCTTAAGTATAATTTGAGATTTAACAAAACTCACGGTGAGACTATTATCTTGCCTGCACCCTCTTTGTCTGACATGTTTTCAGGCACATACCTCATCTTGTCGGAGGCCGTTTATGCATACCTCCAGAGCCTGAGCCGGAACCACCACTTGACGCTTATTGACAGTCCTTTTATCAGTGGGATCCGGAGGAGATCGCCCGCCAGTGGCACTCAGACGACACTCCTCGGTGCACCGGAGAGAGTAGTCTTGATCCATGGGCATAGACCAACTTAAGCCAATATCCTAAGCTTGGGGGAGTACGTATTTCTCACCGACATTACATTCATGTTCACACACTCATTCTAGTTGTCGGTGCTCATACTTTTTCATTGTACTATCCATGCTAGTTTATTTTATTTTTCTTGCTTTCTTCTTGTGTGTTTGAATAACCTTAAGAAAACCCAAAAAAGTTAGTTATAGCATTTAGCTAGTCTACTTTCCATGCTACTAGTAGTAGTAATTAAAAGAAAACCCAAAAAGATTTCTCGTTCTTATTTTGCTTGTTGGGAGCTTTCCCATGTAAATAGTTTTATTTCTTTTCTTTTCTTTGGGGGTCGAGAGGAGAAGACCATGATGAAAATGTTGAGTGGCTCTCATATGCATTATTGTTGATTTAACCAAGAGCCCATATTACCTTGTCTTCTCCCTTGAATTGAATGCTTGCAGATTCAGCTTAGTCCAATGCATGTGCACTATTATTATTATCCACACCATTCGGTCGTGCAAGTGAAAGGCAATAATGATGATATATGATGGACTGATTGAGATGAGAGAAGCTGGTATGAACTCGACCTATCTTGTTTTTGTAAATATGATTAGTTCATCGTTCCTGATTCAGCCTATTATGAATAAACATGTTTGCAATGACAATTAGAGATTATAGTTGCTTATGCCATGCTTAATTAGCTAGGAGTTTATAATGGTTTACCTTCCATGCCAAGATGCTATTAAAATAGTTGTGATGTGGTATGATAGGGTGGTATCCTCCTTTGAATGATTCGAGTGGCTTGACTTGGCACATGTTCACGCATGTAGTTGAAACAAAATCAACATAGCCTCCATGATATTTATGTTCATGGTGGATTATATCCTACCCATGCTTGCACTCAGTGTTGATTAATCTTAATGCATGTTCATGACTGTTGTCGCTCTCTAGTTGGTCGCTTCTCGGTCTTTTTCTAGCCTTCACTTGTACTAAGCGGGAATACTGCTTGTGCATCCACTTCCATAAACCCCAAAGTTATTCCATATGAATCCACCATACCTTCCTATATGCGGTATCTACCTACCGTTCCAAGTAAATTTGTATGTGCCAAACTCTAAACCTTCAAATGAAATTCTGTTTTGTATGCTCGAACAGATCATGTATCAACTAGGGCTGTCTATATCTTCCATGCTAGGTGGGTTATTCTCACGAGGAGTGGACTCCGCTCCTCACTCACGAGAAAATGGCCGGTAACCGGGATGCCCAGTCCCGTGCTCAAATCAAATCAAAATAATTGCAAACAAAACTCCCCCAGGATTGTTGTTAG
Organism: Triticum aestivum; assembly: GCF_018294505.1. Lineage (NCBI taxonomy): Eukaryota > Viridiplantae > Streptophyta > Magnoliopsida > Poales > Poaceae > Triticum > Triticum aestivum. The sequence continues at coordinate 10,912,906 of NC_057804.1, forward strand.
TTGGAGGCACCCGTTGTTTCGGGCAAGCCATGGATTGATGATTGTTGGTGGAGGGGGAGTATAAACTTTACCATTCTGTTTGGGAACCGCCTATAATGTGTGTATCATGGAAGATATCGAGATCTCTTGGTTGTTATGTTGACAATGAAAGTATGCCACACAAAATATTATTTATCTCTATTTCAAAATCGAGCTCTGGAACCTCTACAAATCCCTGCTTCCCTCTGCGAAGGGCCTGTCTATTTACTTTTATGTTGAGTCATCGCCCTCTTATTAAAAAGCACCAGTTGGAGAGCACCACTATCATTTGCATGCATTACTATTAATTTATATTGAGTATGACTATGACTGGATCTCTTTTACCATGAATTACAATGTCTAGTCAGTCCTTGATCTTCAGAGGTGCTCTGCATTTATGTTTTGCGGTCTCAGAAAGGGCTAGCGAGATACCATCTTTTTATATCATATTATGATTGTTTTGAGTAAGTGTTGTCATCCGAGATTTATTATTATTGCTCGCTAGTTGATTATGCCATTGTTATGAGTAAACATGAGACCTAAGTGTTATTGTGAATATGGTTAGTTCATAATCTTTGCTGAAAACTTGAATGTTGGCTTTACATATTTACAACAACAAGAGCAAATAGAGTTTGTAAATTTTTTTCTTCTATCACTTTCAGCTTGTCAACTGAATTGCTTGAGGACAAGCAAAGGTTTAAGCTTGGGGAAGTTAATACGTCTCCATCGTATCTACTTTTCCAAACAGTTTTGCCCTTGTTTTGGCTCTAACTTGCATGATTTGAATGGAAATAATCCGGACTGACGTTGTTTTTAGCAGAACTGCCATGGTGTTATTTTTGTGTAGAAATAAAAGTTCTCGGAATGACCTGAAACTCCACGGAAGTTTTTTTTGGAATTAATAAAAAATATTGGCGAAAGAATCAAAGTGAGGGGCCCACACCCTATCCACGAGGGTGGGGGCGCGCCCTACCCCTTGGCGCGCCCCCTGCCTTGTGGGCCTGCTGGTGCTCCACCGACCTCAACTACAACTCCATATATTCATGTTCGGGGAGAAAAAAATCAGAGAGAAGGATTCATTGCGTTTTACGACACGGAGCCGCCGCCAAGCCCTAAACTCTCTCGGGAGGGCTGATCTAGAGTCCGTTCGGGGCTCCGGAGAGGGGAATTAGTCACCGTCATCATCATCAACCATCCTCCATCACCAATTTCATGATGCTCACCGTCGTGCATGAGTAATTCCATCGTAGGCTTGCTGGACAGTGATGGGTTGGATGAGATTTACCATGTAATCGAGTTAGTTTTGTTAGGGTTTGATCCCTAGTATCCACTATGTTCTGAGATTGATGTTGCTATGACTTTGTTATGCTTAATGCTTGTCACTAGGGCCCGAGTGCCATGATTTCAGATATGAACCTATTATGTCTTCATGAATATATGTGAGTTCTTGATCCTATCTTGCAAGTCAATAGTCACCTACTATGTGTTATGATTCGGCAACCCCAAAGTGACAATAATCGGGACCACTCCCGGTGATGACCGTAGTTTGAGGAGTTCATGTATTCACTAAGTGTTAATGCTTTGGTCCGGTACTCTATTAAAAGGAGGCCTTAATATCCCTTAGTTTCCAATAGGACCCCGCTGCCACGGGAGGGTAGGACAAAAGATGTCATGCAAGTTCTTTTCCATAAGCACGTATGACTATATTCGGAATACATGCCTACATTACATTGATGAACTGGAGCTAGTTCTGTGTCACCCTATGTTATAACTATTGCATGAGGAATCGCATCCGACATAATTATCCATCACTGATCCAATGCCTACGAGCTTTTCACATATTGATCTTTGCTTAGTTACTTTACCGTTGCCACTATTAGAATTACTACAAAACTGCTATTTTTACTTTTGCTACTGTTACCGTTACTTCCATATTACTTTGCTACTAAATACTTTGCTGCAGATATTAAGTTATCCAGGTGTGGTTGAATTGACAACTCAACTGCTAATACTTGAGAATATTCTTTGGCTCCCCTTGTGTCGAATCAATAAATTTGGGTTGAATACTCTACCCTCGAAAACTGTTGCGATCCCATATACTTGTGGGTTATCAGTACGCTCCTTGGGACGAACGATGCCGCTGTGACTGCGCATGTGTGGACGTTGCGGAGCAACAACCACCGGAGTAGGCGGGGCGTGGCAATGGGGACAATCCCCTATGGGGATACCTACAACATCCCCATCCCCATCTATTCCCTATCATCCCGTCCCCATCCACGTTTACATGACTGGGGATGAAATTTCCCCATACCCATGCCCCACTGGGGAACATGACCCCATTAGGGTCCCCATCCCCATAAGCAAATACTCATATACATAATATGACACCCTATGATCAACATACATACATGGTGTTGTCCTTGTCCTGCTAATGCCTATCTAGGTCGTATTGACTTCTTGGTCATGGTGGAAGCTGAGGTGAGGATGTGAGATAGGTTGTTTGTGAATATTTTAACGTTGACCGCAGTGTCACGGTTACTAACCGGGTCCCCGATGGGTATTGGGTCTGGGGAATAGGATATCGTCCCCATCCCCATTGTACCCTATGGGGAATAAATTAGTTTGGTACATATCCCCATGGGTATGTTTTTCGCCCATCCCCACCCCCTAATAGATGAAATCCCCACGGGTTTGGCGGGTATGGGGCCAGGCGTCCCGGAGCAGGCGAGGCCGGTCCCGCGAACTCCGGCGAAAAGGGACCGGGTGACAACGGGCCGGGAGATGGCGGACTGGGCAACATGGGCCCACGCGGCATGTGGGTCACTGCAGGCCCAGGCAAAGTGGGCGGCAGCGACGCCCGTGCAGATGGCGGGGGTGAAGATGGAGGGGAGGCCAGGCGACGTAGGCCGCTCCGTCGCGGTCTTCGACCCAGCCATAGTAGCCGGCGCAGGCTCCGGCCCAGTGGTAGACGGGGCTCCCAAGGTGGGGTCGAGGGAAGGAGGCGGTGCATGCACATGCACCGGCCGATCAACATGCGCCACGGGCGGCGTAGTGGGTCCGTCAGGGAGAAGTTCCAAGTGAGCTCCACGTCCAGTTCCTGCACCATGATTAGGTAACAACACATGCGAATATGCAACATCTTCAAATTGGCCAGGCATAAGAGGAGATGAATGCATAGATGGTGTTGTGAAGGATGACTGAGGCATGGCAAAAAAAGGGAAGACATTCTCATCGAAAACAACATCCCGAGATATGTAGACTTGATTAGTTGGGACATGGAGGCACTTGTACCCTTTATGGAGACAACTATACCCCAAAAACACACACTTTTTGGAGCGAAACTCAAGTTTGCGATCATTATAAGGACGAAGATGAGGCCAACAAGCACACCTGAATACCTTGAAAAAGGTGTAGTCAGGAGTTTCATCCAAGAGAAGCTCAATAGGAGTTTTCATATTAAGAACACGCAGGTAATCTGTTAATGAAAAACACGCGCTGGCAAAAGCATCACTCCAAAAGCGAAAGTTACAGAAGTATGAGCAAGAAGTGTGAGGCCGGTTTCAACTATATGACGATGTTTGCGCTCAACAGCGCCATTCTACTGATGTGTATGTGGGCATGACAAACAATGGGAGATCCCAAGCTTATTAAAGAAAGTGTTGAGGTTGCGATAT